>NC_136472.1:40625790-40668290 GCF_902686455.1 Sciurus vulgaris | reverse complement strand
ATTTAAGATAGACTAGATTTAAATGTGAACACAAAAATAAATATTAATGATAAGATAGTTGTTAGAATTTTTCATCTTGAAACAGAACTGCTATGTGTTTGTAATGCACTCTATAATTTACAGATATTTAATTGGGTATTTGATGTATTTGCTACAACTGATTAAAGCAAACTAATACCCCATTAGAACATAAGATATCATAATGAAAACCAGAAGACAAATAGCAATGCTTGATATATTTTTAAAGTAAAAATTTATTTTTTCATCATTTGTTAAGTTGTAGAACTTGTCATTATTAAACTTTAGAAACCATTTAGTGGTCTTTTTTCCAGAAATTATTTTTTCTTTGCTTTGAAAGTCTCAAGAAATTGTGTGTGTATTTATATTATTGAGGGAATCGTAAAAATACACAGATATGTATATTTTTTTAACTTTACTCTTTAAAACTTAGAGAGTAGTCACTTCCCCTCACTATTTCATTTTGGAGTGTAATTTCACAAATATTGAAAGGAACATTCCCAAAGCATACCTGCAGACCCAGATGAAATGACACTAGGGTTCCTCCTTGAACCAAAGTTGCTTCCAGCTACAGCAAAAACCTGAGACAGGATTTAGTCAATTCGGTATATCAGGTCAGTTCTTCTACATTTTGAGGCTCTTTCAGACCTCCTTGTAAACAGATTTAGCTCAATAGTAAAGTTAAGTAGTTAAGGGGGCACAGAATCCTCCACATGTAAAAGCAAATGAGTTTTTAAAGAATAGAAAATAATCTGTACGAGAAATTACTTCTAAATTATCCATGTGGAAATCAAACCTAGCTCTTGTTAACATTTCTATAGAAACATGCATTTTGATTAAACTAAACAATAAACACCCCCCAGAAAATACCCTAAAAGTAGGCACAGTCGTTTATCTATATACTCACAAATATTTTGTCCTTTTCTGGTTTTCATCAGTATTTTTTGTCGCTTTATTTGCTTCATATCCTTTAATTTTATTTCCCATTATTCATGAAGAGGCCTTCTAAGACTGACTTGAATTGCTGCTTATTTCTTACCTGTGAAGTCACTTCAGCAAAGAGCTACTCTTTGCAGTTATGTCCTCACCTCCAATCTGTATCCCTCAGTTAATGCTCAGCCTTGGCTGCCCCATCACTGCCCTAAGGCATGTGAAGAGAGGGCTCCGGCTTTGCCCAGTCTGTTCACGAGCTCCCTTTGAAACTGGTGAGGAGGGAAGTCTGTGAAGGGGGAGATGGATGAACTGGGTAACTGTGAAACCAGCGTAATTTGTAAATTTGCCATTACTTCTAAGAAAAAGTTGGGGACAGGGATTTCCAGAGTTAGCATGGTTTCAGAAATCATAGTGAATTTGGAAATTTTCATTTCATGTCAAAGGGTTCTTATACCAATTTTTTTCTTTCTGAGTTTTACCAAGATTTTAGCAATTAATTAACATTCAGACATAAAATATCATAAAATATTCATGATGACATTGTCATGTTATATATTTTTACACACACACACCACACACACACACACACACGCAAAGAGAGAGTCACACACTTAATATCACCTGGGTGTTAAAAAGTTTAGAGCATATGAAGTGCATACCACCTAGGAGAGTATACTTTTATCTGTCCATGAAGAATGAAGAAAATATTTGTGTGTAATTGATCCTTTTCATTTATTATGAAAATTTTTACCCAGTCAGTACAAAGCCACATTTCGTCAGCAAACCAAAAACTTACTTCCTGTCTTTGCATAAAAGCTAACACAAATTGACAAAAATAATAACATAACCCTTAGTGTATACTAACTGATGAAAGAAATTAGGAATTATTTTGCAAAGATAAAATATAAAATTAATTTTTGTATTATTTTCATTTCATTCACATTCATACCAGGTATACTTTGTCAAATACCTATGGTAAAGAAGAACTTGTTCATGCATGCAGAACAAAATAAAATAAGATTAAAAGCGCCAGGAAATCAGCCTGCTTCAAAAAACCATTAAAGTGTGCCTATTCCTCAAGCTTTACAAATGTGTTAATTGTCGTGTTTCAGTCATGTAAATATGTTTCAGCATAAAGTAACCAAGATTTCCTGTTATAGAAGCGCTCCTATCTGGGGGTGTGGGGGCAGGGAGGGACGAAAAAGGACTAAATAACACACTGTAATGAAACCTGCCTTTGGGCAGCACATGCTTCAGTTCTGAATGCCCAGAAATACTTCGCAGACGCTCTAGGCTGCCTAGCAATGGGGATTTTCTAATTCTGGCTAGCTTGACAAAGTAAATACAACTATTGAACATAAGGCAGCTCCTAATAAAAAGCAACAATTCCCCCTTGTAAACACCTACATTTGGCCCCATTAAAAATTCTTTCTTCATACCCAGGAACTAGCAGACCCTTAAATGTGGGGGTCTCAAAGTAACTAGAGAGTAGTTGGGAGATTTAGTACTGTCATGATGTTTTACATCGCCATTTCCACTGAGCACTTCATACCCCATCTCAGAGCTTTGTAGAGTAATGTTCTGCATACACTGTAGGGCATTATGCAAAGAAACACATTGGCCATTATGCTCTCGGGACTCAGTCGTGTACAGCCAAAAGGAAATCAACTAGTGTTCATATATATGTTATACAGTGTACAAAAACATATGATTGCTACATTTCCCAGAGGAGTGCTCATCAAAAATTGCCACTTGTGGAAGTTATTTAGTGGACTGACATTAATGTAATAATCCAAGCAATCTGGTAAATTAATCTGACTTAAAAATTTCTCGCTTCCTGCCTTTTCACATTTTAGAATTCATCTATTCCATAAACTATGTATCAGTCAAATCTCTGCCAGTAACTAAATTAAATAGTGTACCTGTTACATTCTAAAACTCTCCAGGATTTGAGTCAGCCTTGAGATATATGCACACATTTATCTGCTAACAGTTTACCAAGTAAGAAGTGTCGATTACAGTTAGGAACAAAAATTGGTTTGAATTCTAATAGAAACAAAGATTGTTACTTTTTTCCACCTCCAGGGTATTTCCATTTCATACAGTTTACAAGAAAAAGGAAAGGGGATAAAAAGGAATTCTCATGTAATTAGTAGTTTGAATTTATTCCTAAAAGATTTTTTTTTCAAACTCAACATTCAGATCTAAAAACCCCATATGTTCCTAAAATATCTTAGCATTCTTAAGGCACCTGGGGAGTAGTCCCCATGATGCTGCTTCTAAAATATTTCCTCACTTATCTCAAGTAGAAAAGGGACTTCCTGGGTGATGCAGGCTTGAAGATTCTATCAGAAAGACAGTCCTCAAAGGTTCTGATCTTCTTCCCTTTCCTATGATAGTAGCAGCAGGCTCTAGATTTCAAGCATCTTTCCATGATGCCCTGCTTAAACTTCATTCAAATTCTATACACTCTGGAGCGTATCTGCTCCTGCTGCACTGTGTTCCAGGGCCATAGAGCCTTGGGTTAAGTAACAGAGACTAGGGAAAATGCTGACAGAATGAGAAACCCTGCTACACAACTAAAGAAAGGTGAATGGAAGGGAAGCAGCTGAAGAGATACCAGGAGCCCTGTTTAGGAAATGGTGCCCAGAGGATCACAGGGATGGCAGGGGCCAGATGTGACTTCTCCATCCCATTCCTTTATCCCAGAGGAAAAGATGGAATTGGGGGGCACAGAGGAAAATCATCTTTCACAGTGATTTTTTTTTCTCCAGTTTTAGGTAATAATTCAAATTGCATTATTCCAACCTTTACCTAAGTGATTTTTTTTCAAATCCTGCTCATGTTGGAACATTACTGGGAATAAAATGAACAACAGAATGAAGGAAAAACCCAAAGAAAAAAGTGAAGAATACTGCATTTAGTTTAGAAAGTAAGAACCATTTTAAGCAACATTCCCTAGGAACTATCCAGTTTGTTCTCTGTGAATGTATGAAATGAGGGAGGAGAACAACCTGACTCACCAATATCTTTTAAATTTCTGAAAGTTCAAGAACAATGAGACTGAAATGTGGTATGTTCTTGTTTTTCATTGTTCAAAAGAGATTTAAACTCTGCAGATCACTCCCAGAAACTGCTAGAATTTCTCCCTCATGGACATTTCACATAGGGTTTAACCCCTCCATCTGGATTCTTCGTGGAAGACAGGCATGAGATTAAAAATCACCACTTGCCACAGGAGGAGGCTGTGAGTGAGGGTGGGGGACACAGTGGATTACTAAGTTGCTAGGATGTCTCTTCTGAATCAAAAGAACACAGGAGCTAGAGCAGCCAGTACACAGAATTGGAAAATTCAGTCTTTAACAGCTATGCGTGTTTATTAATGATGACTGTTTTCTATTATTGAAAATATCCATGCAAGGGCTGAGGGTGTAACTCAGTGGTAAAGTGCTTGCCTAATGTGTTCCAAGCCCTGGATTTGGTCCCCAGCACCACAAAAAGAAAAAGAAAATGCCCATGTGTGACTTGGTAAAGATATGGGCAAGATGGCCCTGGTGTTCATAGAAATAAGTTTCTATCACTTCCTTGCTGCCCCTTTCCCTTAACAACTAAATTTAAGTTGACAAACACAAGTTCACCACAGTTTACAAACCCTACAAGATCTGACACCTGCCTATCAAGCCACACTTCTTACAGCCACTCCCTGCTTGTCACCTACTCCAGAAAAGCTAACTGGCTTTCTTTTTTCCCCCCTTGTGCTTCAAACGTTCTAGGCTTATCCCTGCCCCAGGACTCCATAGCCTGGAACTTTTTTTCTCTGGGTCTTATAGATCTCTTCTCAAATTTTAGGTCTTAGCTCAAATGTACTCCTCAGAAAGTCCTCCAATGGGAGTAGTACCCACAGCCAATATCATGTCACCATATTTTCTTATCTTCAAAGCATCTCTCACTATCCAGATTGTCTTCTTCATTTGTTTACTTTCCTATACCTTGCCACTCTCTCCTTGAATCATGTAAATATCATGTGAGTTCCATGAAAGCAGAGACCTTACCTGTCTTATTCACTGGGTTGTCTCTAGTGCTTAGAAAAGTTTGAGCATAATGTATTAAGAGCATAGATATTGATGCCAGTTGACCTGAGTTCAATTCATTTGAATACACTGAAGTTGTGACATCACTCCTGCTCTTTTCCCATTGTTTTGGACTTTGTCACATGGTCCACAGCTAGCTTCAAGGGAAGCTTAGAAATGAAGTCTTTATTCATAATGGCTTGAATTCAAAAGTTCTACTACTAGAGGAAAAAGGGAAAGTAGATATTGGAAGATAATTATCAGTCTCCATGATAGTTCCTAACCCTTAGGAACCCAAATATCCATGTACAGTATTCTTTCCACACATACCTTCCCTTCCACAAGGGATGAGTGAAGAAGAATCCCACTGACTAGAAAGTGCAAAAATTCTCTGCCCTAGCAGTTTGTAGCACCTGGTTCTGCTCTCTAGAAGAAAATTCCTTGTCTGTTATCTTCTCTTTCCCTTTAGGAAGTTATTCCTTGTCCATTATCATCCACAACTACATGAAGTCACCATTAAGGAGTGTGCCTTTTAGGGGCTGCACATCCATTGGTAGATCAGGTTTGAAGATCTAGGATTACTTTAGGAGTTGAATAATTATAGACTTATGATCAGGCTTGTGGTTTCTTTGGCAATATAATTCCCTCAAGACTTCAGGTTCCTGGACTATTTGCTTCCCTTTAGTTCCACATACAAGTAATCACAGCCAAAGAGCTTGTCTAGACATAGTTCTAGGATTCATTTACAGGAAACAGATACCACCACATTATTTTATGCAGAAGAAAAATTTATAACAGAAAATTGTGGGTTAGTGAAATAACTGGAAGCACCAGAGGACACTGCCACCAAAGTGACCCCCAGGGAAGTGTGGCTGCCTCTGCTCTAGTCAGGAAGGTGAGGAAATAGGATCCACAGATAGGCTGCTAACTAGAGACACACCCTCTGTTATTGCAGTCTTGGAGCTAGTAAGTCCCACAGCTGCCACTGCAACTGCTTCTTGACTCCCATGAAGCAAGTTACACATGCAGAAAACACTGATCTGGCTTCAACTCTCACAACTGCCTCTCAACTCCCATAAAGTTGTTGACTAATCACTGGGATACCAAATACCAGTGCCAAAAAGAAAAAAAAATGATCTCTGCAACAATGCCAGTTGCACTAGTTAAAGCAGCAGGAAGACTGCTCCTGCTTCTCTTCCACCCTCTGAGACCAGTACAGAGCATCTAATGGGATAAACCTCATCTGCCTTTCCAACACTTACAAGGTAAGAAGGCAGTTGGGATTGAATAGACTCTGTCTAGTCCCCTTGTCCACCACAACTGTTACATTGTAAGACCTGGCTCTTATTTTTGCCCTCTTTATTCTACCTTTGCTTCTCTCTTTCATCATATGACTAGCCACCTTGAAGCCATCTAAAAGAATAGAAGACGACACCCTTGACCTGACTTTAATCTCTTGGCTGGCTCCCATTTCTGGACAGCCTGTTAAGAAAGGTATACAGCACAGGCTGAGGGGTACAGATATCTTCAGCAATGCTTGCCTGGCCCAGTGCACAAGTTCAGAAACATTTGGGTGTTTTCAACCCTGTAAGACCCCAAATTACCCAACCTTTGTCAGTTTAGATTGTGAGTCATAGGCATAACACTTCCTTTAACAGAGTTGTAATTTCTTCTGTCTCTTCTTACAAATTCTATAGTTCTAGCCTGAGTTTACCCCTCTTTTATTTTTTTAATTTTTATTTAGTTTTATTTTTACCCCTTTTTTAAATTTTTTTTAGTTTTTTATTTTATTATTTATTATTTTTATTTAGTTTTATTTTTACCCCTTTTATTTTTATTTTTTTATTTTTTTAGTAAAGTAACACCTTTACTAAAAGTGGCAGGAAGCAACAAACACACCAATATTCTGAATTTGTCCAATGTTTTCATGATTAGGAAGTATAAGGTTTGCCTTCCAAGTCCTCACAGGCATTACAAGGATCACCAGCTTTCCAATCTGCACCTTCAGACCTCACTGCCCATCTTCCAACCACTAAGTCAACATGTATTTAGGTCATAGGACTTGAGTGTCCCATATGTCAGTTGCCAAATTCTGTATAAACAGGATATAGGTGAGGCTGTTATTATAGAGATCCAAAAATGCAGTGGCTTAAGTAATATGTATCTCTCTCACATAAAGGCCCAATTGGGTGACCCAAGGCTCTTTGGGTGGCCAGATGGTATCAGGAGCTCCTACATTCATTCTGTCATTTTCATTTTCTCTGCCCTCCTTGGAACATACCTTCCATTTTGTGACCCAGGATACTGCTTCAGTATCTACCCTCAAGTCCACATTTCAGTTAGTGGGAAAGGGAAATTAGGTTTGTCCCTAACATTTGCAGAGCCTAGAGCAAGACAGAAAATAAAGGATCACGTAATTACACATAAGCATTTAAGTTATTGAGTCAACAAGCCATTAAATATGTTTTATCGCCCCTCCTTTACAAATATACCTTCTTAAAAAGCCCCATTTAAACTTAGAATCAGGGTTTCTCTAGAACATAGAAACATACTGAGAATTGCCCTGTAGTCTACCTCCTTTATCGTCTCACTCCTGCCTCCTTACTACCTACAAAGGACCACTCACACATGCTTGTGGACACCCAGGATGCATATGCAAACTCTCTCTACATTCCCCTCTAACAACCATCCCTGGGCTCTTCCTTGGGCCCCAGATTGACACACAAGGTACACAGTCCACCCTTGGGGGAAGAACCTGGAGGAGGGAACTGTGCAGGCTCTGTACTTATTTGGACAGGGAAATCTGAGGTCCTGAGTACCCAGAACACATCCATTAAGAAAGGATACCGGCTGTAGTTGCACATTCCCTTAGCCCAAATAATTCCTCATCCATGAGAAAGGGAGGAGGAGTGGATCATGGCCTTTTTGCTGAGGTCTAATAGCCATAGTGAGGAAAGGGTAAGTAGATGGCATCTTCCTGCCTTTACAAAAATCATCTAACATTAAATGAAGCATTTTTGCTCCATAAAGTGACCAAACTTAATTATTCAGCCTCATCTATTGACAAGAGAAGCTAGGAAATGTGGCCTTTATTCTTGTCCCCACTAATATTCAAAGATTCTTTTACTCTCTGAAAAGAAGTATAGATACTGGGAGTAAATGAGCAATCTCTGCTACAGACACATGTCTTTTCACATATCACACTTTTGTTTAGACAAGTGAGTTCTTCACAATCTGCTTTCAGAGAGGTGAAAGCAGATTTGGAGGCAAGACAATACTGTCAGTTATAATTGACGGTCAAAATAATTGCACACCTGAGCATTTTTCAATGGGCAGCCAATATGCAGTGTTCCAGCTCTGAAATTTTGTCTAATTTTCAGATCAATCAGGAAGAACCAAATGAAATTTCTTTAATTCAGAGGATATAGTATGATTATGACATTCATTAAAACAATTTTAATCTTAAACCCTGAGAATTATTGGACCTTAAACAAGCAAAAACATAAACCAAAATCCTGAACACATTTAGCGGAATTTTTTTTCCAGAAATATTCAGCAACTACCAAATGTACTTGCTGATCCAAGAAAAGCAAATATTTGTCTGGCATTGTTTCCTCTGGTCTACTCTTATGTGAAAATAATACAAAATTCACTAAAATTAGGCAAAAGCATTGTGCACATTGCAAATTTTAACCAAAGTAGAATAATTGCCATATAATGTTACATGGTAATAATGTAATAATTATGGAGTAATATAAATGTAACAAGGTGAAAATATAACAATTATGTAATAGCAGGTAACATGGATATTTTTACAGGTAGAAACAACATTCTGAAGTCTTGTGAAGAAATAATAGCAACACTGTGATGACAGCTTTATCCAACCTGCTCCACCTGTCTCCTTCCTTCTATCTTCCTCTCTGTGTTCCTGGAAGGAAATTATCTTTCCATTGAGGAAAGAGAAATTTTCTGTCTACATAGAGCAAAAGAGCCTCTCAACACATTGCTTTGGCTTCTGCCCTTTGGGCTTGTGGGAGCATCAGGTGCACATTTCCTTGGTCAGAAACCAAGACTTGGAGCCCCATGCTGTCGGCTGTAGTTCATCTACCGTGTGGATGTTTCTGGATAGTGATGATTTTGCTGTGGCCTTTTTCAAAACTGTGACATACTACAATAGTTTCCCAATATACATTTACTCCCCCTTCCATAGTAATAGTTTGTTAAACATTTTTACACACTTTAAACATTTCCCATCGTCCTTTGCAGCCAGGAGTAGTTATAACTAAGTTCCAAGCATGAGTAGAAGTGATGTGTCCAACTTCCAGGTCTTGCTTTCTTGGCCTCATTCTCCTTCTAACCAGCTGAGAGCTAGCAAGAGCATCCTGCAGAAGTCGAACACCTTGTTGACATTGGCAGACCAGTCCTTCCAGATCAGAATTACCTACTTATGGGCTTTAAAGTGGGAGAGAATAAACTTCTGCTTTTTGAAAGCCAGTTTTGAAAGGGGCAGGAGTGTCTCTGTATTAACAGCTACTTAGTCTATATTCTAATTCATTCCCTACCATTCAGAGCAGTTCACAACACAGAATATGGTTACAGAAATCAGTAAATCACCCTGCAGGTGAGGGCGTCATGCAGCTGGGAGGCTGGAGTGGAGTAGGATGGCATGTCTTTTGTTCATTTGTTTCCTCCCCATTATGTCAAGAGGGGGAATGCTTTTAAATATCAGGTGGAGAAACTGCATCTTCTGACATTTCCTTTATTAATTATTTTGTCAGCCATGAAAACACCCGGAAAAGATGGATTCTTTTAACAAGCTGGATCCCAAATAGCCTTCTTAATACAGCCATGCACATTCCACCCTGGCCCAGAAGCCTGGGATCTGATATGCCCCATCTCCCCTCCTGCCTCATGAAGTGCGGGGATTGTGAGCGCAGTTTCCTTTGTATTTCTTTGCAGAGCTTCAGTAGAGGGCAAGGTACACCAAACACTCAGCTGCCAGGTTACTCACTGAACTTGGTGGCTAAATCCAATTCTGTTGTTGCATTTATAATTATGTATATTTCATTATATTTCTAGATTCATTTCCTGGCCCTGTTAAATTCACTTGTTCCTATTCTCTTGTGTCATATGTATCTTTATGAGCCACCGGAGATATTCTCTGGAGCAAGAACAGGTGTAAATAAATTAGTGTAGTACTTAATGTTCACAAAATATTTGTACATCTAATAGTCTTGTGAGGGGGACAATTATTCCCCTGTGATAGGTGGGAACATTGAGACTTAGGTAAATTAACTTGCCCAAGGACACAGTGACAGTGAATGGCACAGGTAGGTGTCAAACCGTACCTCTCTAATTGAGTTTCCGGTGCTCTTGTACCATAATGTCTGCTTCATCTATACCAGAGCCCAGGAAGAGGAGACAGAGGGACAGTGTCCCTGTCTTTGTTCAGGGGTCAACATAGAACCTATATCACCTATATAAGATGTGTACAAGTTTTCATTTAAATTGGCTATGTTTTAAAGAAAAATGAAAATTATAAGTATTCTGAACTACTAATGCTTATTTCCATGATTCTGGGCAATGCAACTTATCAGAGAACATCTGAAAAATGTTAAATGATTAAAAGAAATCTCCACTTGTCTGCTAAAGGTGAAAATGTACTACATCAGTTGTTTACAGAAAACAAACAGTCCCTGGTCTTGGCAAAATATGAAAAATATAAATTGATTAAACTTATTTTAATGGGTATTTACCTGCAATTTGTCTCAAATCCAGGTGTAATCTAGATTCATTATCTTGCCCCTTCTGTCTGGGAACTGTGAGTGCTGAGCACAGGTCTGGCAGGCTGGGAGAAAAAGAATTAGGGAGGGAACTATTGAGCCAGGAAATCCAATTCTGTGTGTCTATAGGATCAGTTTTGTTGCTGACTCAGAAGGAACAAATATACAGTGGTTAAGCTCAGCAGAGACAGAGAGATAGGCAAAGAGGCAGGAATTTTAAAGTCCAGTTCTCCTTGGTACCCTTTGGAGCACTAAGCAAATCACTTCTGCTGTTGTTCCTTTGTTATGACTGTAGGCCTCCTAATGACCCACAGGTGCCTTTTGACAGAATCCTCCCCCTAACCTGCCAGAGTATTTGGTACCCATGCTGTTCCCCACCTTGCAGCTTCAAGAGAAAGGAATCCGCTGACCCTGTGGAATCACTGTACATCATCCAGGCCTGTGCAGGAAGCTTAGAAGTTGCCCTGCCTTACACAGAACCTTTTCCTACAGAGAAATCATTTTTGACAAGACACTGATGGAAAAAGTAGGCAGGCAGCCAGCCAGTTATCCATCTCTTGCGTCATCAGTAGAGTCCTTTCGTCTCAGAATCTGAGAAAAGGAAAATCAAGTGGAAGAAAAAATTCAGCTCAGCGTGAGGTTTCTTTTGCATGGGCCCTTGCCTGAGGACCCCAGGTATAAAATGGAGAATGAAGAACATGTTGATTTGGTTTATAAGGATGAGAATAATTTCATGCTTGCATCCTAGTCATTTTTATTATAGTTTGATTTTTATTTAAACCATTACTCAGTGAAACTTCAACCTCTAAAAGTTTATGTACCCTGCAGCTTGTCTAAAGGAGGCCACCTTGCTGTACAGAGTATCTTGCAGCATGTTTTTTAGAAGACAGATCTGGGGTACAGCAACATCTGAACATTTACATGTCAAGCAGTAAAGGCTTTGGAAGCCTCAAAGGAAAACTCCCTGTCACACCTGGCAAGCCTGGAACCTGATCTCTCGTTCTTCCTCCCTGCTTCACATCGCACTGACGTGGTACACAGGGGGAGGCCCAGAAAGAAAGAAAACAAAACCCATTGCTTGAGAATTAGACTGCATGGTGTTCACATTCAAGTGATAGTCAACAAAAGCAGGCAAAACTGCACATAGATGCACATACTTCCAAGAACTGTTCTTGGGCTTTTTCTAAGGACATGAGTATACAGCTCGCTTTATGATATAGTGTTTATTTAGGAGCAATTAATCATACCACCCCCAATTTTTATGCTCAGAAGTTGCACACAAATTATATGTGACTTTTCTTTAAAACCATTCAACCTGAAATATTGCCAAGTGTGTCACATGTCACATTTAGCTACTTTTGCTATGAAGGGCTTTTCAGCCAACTGGCTCAAATTTGATGCCTGGAAAAGCAGAGGAAGAGAAATGTTTAGCCAGTCAACTAGCAAATAGATGAGCTCCTGAAATAAATTTTATTTTGCTAGTCCTCAATAAACTGTACAAGCTTCTCCACTTAGATTATCAGAGCAGGATGACACTGCAGTCAAATACATCCTATAATCTTAGATATATTGGCACTACTGTTAGGCAAATTCCCATTCAACATGTCAGAATCCAGTTTATCACTTAGACTGAGCTGAGATTCCATCTCCTTGAACCTTTTACTGCTCCCTTTCCCCACCGTGATATCTCCTTGTCTCAGCTCTTCTAATCTGTAACTTGGAGTGTCACTATTGAGGGTTTCCTATGTGCTTCTTTTTGTTGCTGGATTGTAAGCAAAGGAGGCACATAGAAAATGCTCTGTTCACATGTCCTTTTAGATTCTAAATATTTGTTGACTCCAGTTGATTTTCTAAAATGCCTAATCACCATCTGACATCATCTGTGAAGTTCCAAGCATAAGTAAACATACATGCATGGGTGCCTGCATATATCCATTTCTTTGTGGCAATTTTCTAAGTTACCAATAACCTTCAAATCATGTATGTATCTTAGTGATTTTTGCTGTATTCATTAGCAATGACTACACAATCTTAAGGAAGGACTCAGACATGTAATTAAAGATCTCTTTCCCTCCTCTTTTCTCACATGGACCTTGACAGAGCTAACAGTACAAATATATTTGTAACCTCAACTTTTAGAGTCACTGTTCTTTTTAGTTTCCTGAGACTTTCATGTTGTCATATCTGCCTGAAATCCTTTCTGGAACAAACTAGAGTGTAAAGAAATGAAAAAAATTATCTACAACAAAGAAACAAACATGTCTCGTTTGAAATCTTTTTATCACTCAAAAACATAGACGTTAATTACTTAATAAGTGATGGGCTGAGTGCTAAGGACACAAATGACTAGCTGTGTGTGAATGTTATGAATGTCACAGCTTTTCTTGTCTGAGCTTTCTGACATCTTTGTTGGCTATGCATCTGTATAGTAGTGTCTTTCATCCTAAATATATTTTTATTAAAAGTTAAGCCTAGTCAAAGTGAAATCAAGGAATAAATTTTAATAAGATATTTTAAATGTTTTAGAACATTTTGATCATTTGCACACAGCTTGTGTTTACATGACAACAAACGAGCCTTTCATCAGAAAATAAACTAGCTGGGACATATGCTTGCAGATTGCAATATTTGGACACAAAAGATGGTTCTACCCTTTTTATCACTTTTTTTTTTTCCATATTAAAGGGAGTTTTCCAAATGAAGGGTTTCCTCTACGTCAGGTCATCTCTAGAAGGCTCTGGTTGGTCATCAGTGGCGAGCCCCATCCTGCCTTACCTTTGGTCTCCCACACCCCTTTTGTGCCCTACACAATAAATACAGTCATCCTTTGTAACTGTGGGGGATTGGTTCCAGGACTCCTGTGGATACCAAAATCTGTTGATGCTTAAGTCCCTTCTACAAAGTGGCACAGTATTTGCATACAACCTGCACCCATCTTCCTGTATACTTTAAATCACCTCTAGATTACCTATAATACCTAATACGATGTAAATGCTATGTAAATAGGTGTTGTACTATATTGGTTAGAGAATAATGACAAGAAAAGTATCTGTTCATGTTCAGTACATAAACACAATTTTTTCCAAATATTTTCAAGCTGTAATTGGTTGGCTCCATGACTGTGGAATCCTCTGATATGGAGAGTCACTGTTCTCCCCTTTACACTTGGATTTTTATTAAACAAATTACAGATTAGGAATGATGATAGTTAAAGGAATTTGATATTCTTTTCAAAACACCAATATGAATATACTTCCCTAGTTACATGAATTTCTATCATTATGGTCAGTTAGAGGCCATGCTTAAATCAACCTGTATTGACAGAAACAATTGGGATGGAGTGATAATTCACAGTGAAATTTTATTTTTGAAAACATGACCCAACACTGTGCATAAAAAACTTACCAAGGCCTGTAACAGATGTTTTAGTGAACCTACCTGAGCATTTGAAAATTATCGGTCCTCTGATTGGTATCATTTTTTGCCTTATGTCAACATTTGTATGAAAGTTCCTAGAAAAAGTATTAGCCTTGAAAGATAATCATCAGGTCAACTTATAGACAAAGAGAAAAAAACATATGTGGGAACACATAATTCCTGAGAAGTTACATTTTATTCTAAAAGCATTTTAGAGTCAAGCATAGTGGCACATGCGTGTAATACCAGTGATTCAGAAGGCTGAGACAGGAGGATCACAAGTTTGAGGTCAGCCTCAGCAACTTAGCAAGACCTTCTTTCAAAATGAAAAGTTAAAAGGACTGGGGGTGTAGCCCTTGGTAAAGAGCCTTTGGGTTCAATCCCTTGTACCACCCCTCACAAAAAAAAAAAAAAAAAAAAGCATTTTGGAATCTGATTAAAACAAGGCCATAAGGGGAGGTGGGGGTGTGGAACCCTGATATTATTTAGGTGATATTTTTCAATTTGTGCATTTATGTATAGAAAAAATCTTAATGCATTTAGATTTGGACTCTGAAAATGTTCCACTAGAATTCTTGGTCCAGTTTCTGCAATGGTTATAATTTGTAAAACTCTAGTAAGAATAGGATGTGATTATATTGGGCTTCAGTCTGAAGAATTGTTTTAGCAGGAATTTTATATGCAAGACTAAATGCTGATCAACAGAGCATAATATTATACTCTGAAGTATGCTGGCGAAAGCAAAATTTAATTTTTTTTTTTGTTCTTTTTTTTTTTCCCTTCTTCTGAAATCTCCTGCCATAGCGACTGCATTTGCCTCCAGACTTGTCAGACACAGTGAGCCGCTCAAGCAAACAGGATCTGGCAGAATCCGCCAAGCTGCTGGGCCCAGGCTGTGGCACGATGGCCGGAGGCAAGAAGCACCTGGACTTCTAGGGATTCCTCCTTAGTCACTGCATGCAGAATTACATGACACTCTAATTATGATTGCTAATAGCTTATGTAAATATTTTTCTTAATGATTTGACCCTCCAATCCTTAAAAAACACAGTTAAGATTTCAAGATGGGGCCACCATTCTGCTTTTTTTAACCAACTTTTTGTACAGAAATATTTTTATTTTGGAATTTTGTTTTTGCTGTTTCCAAAGAAAATAAATCATTTATTTTTAAGTAAATGGGGGGAAAAGGTTAGAAGAAACCAAAATGCCTTACAGTGGTCATTAGTGTGCATGCGGTAAGGCACTTAGTATCATGGGAAAGCACATGTTACAGCAAGTAGTATGTGAAACAAGAAATTCAGGTTGTATTCAAAAACATTTTTGCCTTTTTTCTGAAAAAGTCATTTGCCACCAAAAATGCTGAGGGTTTTTTTTGTTTTAAAGAAAATTTTGTTTGCAAATCTATGAAATAAATTTGCATTTATGTAGCCTATTATTAAACTGATGAAGACAAAATAATATTTGGGGATTCAGACTCTGTTTAAGATAATTAATCTGCCATAGTAGTTAATAAATATAAAGAACTTGAGTGATAGAAAGCATAGAAAAAGAAGTTGATGGTCTTCTGTTTAGTAATCCTAAACAATTGAAATCAGCACTATGAAATTATGTCAACAGATATAATTCAGGATTGAAATTCAAACTGACAGCTATGGTAATGCCAGGATAGTGGGGGAAACACGTATTGAAGCTTGGTGAGAAATTTTTGCAATATAGGTCCAAGACAAAGGGAAAAATGAGAGTAACTCAGATTTCCATTGCATCATGTAAACCCTTTGTTAATTATGAACATTAGGTGAGTATGTAAATTTTTAACCAAATAAACATATCTTTGGGGGAATATAGCATTTTGCACCAGTTTTCATATAAAATATGAGGTTTTTTTGAATCATAGTTGCATATTCTCAAAGCTTTTGCAAATTCATAAGACTAAAAGCAAAAGTTAAAAAGTAACTTGCATATTTAAGTAAAGCATCTCAATTTTTAAAAAGACACTTATCATTCCATTAGGAGAGACTGAATTTCCAAAACATTTTCAATTATATTAGAATATTTTGAAGTAGTTATAACTAGCATTTTCGAGCAGTTTGCTTTTAATATATTGCAAATTATATTTTATTTGCTCTTGACAACATTGTAGAAAACAAAGACTAGATTTTTAAAACTGTCTAACCAATATGATGAATGTCAGTCACTTAAAAAAAAACCCACTGTAGCATAAACACATACTGTATACAGCTTTTATTCAGAATTAGAATAATTGAATCAATGACAGTGATTTGCCAGGATGTCAAATCTCTCCATCATATCCTGTCACTACCAGTTTATTTTTTGTGATCAAAATCAAAAAGACAACTATTTTGTCACCCGCTATTTCATTAGTACGAAAAAATCGGGTTTATTCTATTTTTTTAGAATGTCTGGTTTATTTTTTTCATCTCTTTTAATTCTAAAGACGCAAATTCTTCCCCATTTTCTTTTCAAAATAAAGTTTCAGAATTGATCTGTCAGTTAAAATTAAAGGGCTTTATATAAAGCAGTGGTGCTTTTAAGATTTAAAGCAACTTCAAAAAATCAATTTAGTCCATAGATAATAAATAATGTTATGCAGATACTCCACAAAAGCTTTGCTGTGTCCTTTGAATGCATTATGAACAAAGTGAATAAATTCAAATGAATATTGTAGTCCGGTTATTATTTTAATAACTCTAACCTTTTTCTTACTGTGTTGTGATTCATTTTACACAAAAACACAACAAAACAATTACATAGCATTTAACTCTGAAAAAGAAATATGAGGTCATCAGATATGTAAATTGCTTGTCAAAATACTTAGTAGGTCATTGATTTACTTCCCTGGTTACCATATCTATAAAATTAACAGCCAATTACTAATTAATATATGCTTTGCAAATAGGTATGTACTATAAAAATTGAATGTGCATATATGAACCCATATTGTAAATATAAGAAACTTTTCGAACTCAATAAAAGTGCATTTTGAATAATAAGAGTACCTGGGCTTTCCAAAAAATCAGGTTCAAGTGCTTTGTTTTTCTGATTCACTGGAAAAGGCTCTTAAAAATAAACCACTGGAAACAGAGATATATTTTTGTTTTTCTTATGATAGAAACCTACTCTAAAAATGTGTTTTCCTTTCTTCTGGAAACATTATTTTTTTTTTCTTCATTGCCCTAGTAACTTATTACATAAAAATATTGGTCTTGAAAAATTCTGCTGTATGTATATACACCCTTCTGATATCTTATGAAATAGATACTCTTATGGATTTTCTTCATTTATGAACTTGACTCAAAGACATAAATACATAAGAACAATGCCAAACATAGTATCTGAAATGTCCTCATATCTTTTAAATGTTTCCAGAATATGAACTTCAAAACCCTGTATGGTGTTCATTTCTTATGCTAGATCTGCCTTTCTTTAACATGAGGTAAATATTTTGACTACTGCAGTCTGCTCAGGTACTGGGGTTCTAAGACCTTCTGAATTCTTTTTAGTAGCCACCAAACAATCCACTTTTCTCTTTCTCTCTTCCATTTATTCTTTCTACCTCCAGGATCTTCAAATACTAACACTAAACCAAATAAAAATACTTAAAAAGGAAGGGTTTCTGCAATCAATTCCTTCTCTATCTTTTCAACAAATGAGACACATACGTACACACAAACAAAAGGGGAGTGGGGAAACCCCTATTCACTTGTTCCAGTTCACCATTACTGTTATTTCCAACACATCATGCTACTGTTCTGCAAAGATAGTTACCATCAGTAGCATCGAAATTAAGCGATAGTAACCCTAAGTAACTAAAACTGAACAGTTTGGTCATCCAGGATCAAGGGCGGGGGGGCGGGGGATGAGAATAATATATATTGTGGGCCTTGGTGAACCAAATATCCAAAACATAAAAATAAAAAAGTGGGGGGGGGGGTGGCGTTTAAGGCCCAGAGCATAAAGAAATAAGAAGGAGCATATAAACACCATCTTAAGATGACAAACATTCACAGAACAAAGTTGAATCTTAAAATAATAGTACAAAGATAATCTTAGGAAACCTAGTTATGATAAAAAGTAGGGAAAATGATAGTTATGTGAGCCATATCAAGAAGCCTGTGGCTTGTTATTTAAGAGTTAAGAGGCACAGCTTTGGAGGAAAAAAATACACTTGGAAGTTTATTACAGTAAAAAGCACATTTTATCTGGAGCAATTCAGCCCTAATCCTGTTCACCTGGTTTTCCTAAATCAAATTTGGAGTCAATTTTTAGGTGTAAGTCCTATTTCTACTGAGAATATCACAAATACACTGTCATCCTGGAAAATGGTATCAAGACATCCCTGCAGATTTCCCATTGACAAATATATAAACATACATATCATTAAATAAATAAACAAAAATAAATTATTTTACAACAAATAAAAGGCCAACTCCCAGGCATTGCAACCAGAGTCTGCAACCCTGTCCCTGAGAGGGCCTGTAGCTCCATTCAAAAAAAAACTCATCTCCCTAGGGTGTGGGCAGAAGGCAAGGCAGCCGTTCCCATCCTGCTGGACCAGAGGGCTTTTCTGCAGCTGAACAGCCGCTTCTTCAGACTAAACCAGGCTGCGCCACTGTGCCCTGGCAATCCTGACCCTCAGAGGACGTGTATACGTGCCCATGTGCACACACACAGATCCTCAGCTCCCATTACTCCCTCTCTCCCACCCCCAGCTCTTGCACCCAGCACGCCACACCCAGTTCTCCAAAGTATGTTTTCTACACAACAGAGCCAGGGGCCAGCATCAACTGCCTGACCCTGGCCCAAATCATGGCCAGTTGGAAACAGTCCCTTCTTGCAGAGAAGATGTAAGCCAACCAACAGCTGCTGCAGCACACATTCACATAACCCTTCTCTGACAGTTCCCTTAACACACATCCCTCAGGGAATGGAGGCTGCAAAATGTCAGGAGGTAGAAATGTCTGCTCGGGCTATGGTACCAACAGTGCAGAAGTGCCAGCATGCAGTGCAGGCTGACATTGAATAAAACTACATGCACACATAGAAAAACTGCAATCAACTTAGGAAGGTGTCTCTAAATGTAAAGCAACTCTGGTGGAATAAAGTTATTAATATATAGCATGCCAGAGAGATGAATCTCAATTATCTGTTCACAAATAATTCTTTAACTATGAAACAGTAGATGTTGAACTAGAAGGTTATGTTTAAATCCTCCAGTTAATTTCTATATTTCTGATCATTTGCCTATGGGGATTAAAAAAAAAAAAAAAAAAAAAAAAAACCAATTCAGAGGAAGCAGATCTTTTCTCCCCCAGAGGTTTTTGCATGTGTGAGCATTTTAATCCAAACTATCAGAACCCCCAGTCTTTTTACTGAAGCTTGCAGGAGAAAACTTATCTATATTGATTTATATGTTGCTCAGAACAGAAAGAAATAACAGTCTCAGACAGGCCTTTTTTTACCCAACAAAGGCTTATTTTTTTCCATCCTTTGCTTGGGCTCAAGCACTCCTGCCCTGCGTGCCGCCACTTTAAACATGATCAGATCTGTGCTTCATTGCAAATAACAACTGACCAACAATGGGCCCTGCTTCATAGATTTGGGAATGTTTGGCTTAAGCTGCCAATGACTGAAGGCCTTTAACTCCCACCGGCCAGTCACAGTCCGCTTTGTTGTCGTCTGTTGATGTGTCTGTGCTCATTATTCCTTGACATGCAACATCCCCCCCTCCACCCTCCAACCATCCACTACCGCACAGAAAGCAAGATTCAAATGGGAACAGCTGTAGTGGTTCAATGGGAAATGATGCCTCTTGTGCAAAGGGGAGGGAGAGAGAAAAGAGAGAGGCCCTATCTGAGAAAGCAACAGCTTTCAGAGAGTCTTGTTTAAGAAATCTACTTTTGAATATACTTCAGTGAAATCATTGTTGAAACAGGCTGACAATGGAAATCTGCCCAGATTGAAAATGCCAGCCCTAATTCAAAACACCATTCCTAGTTGATAGTTTCTTGCATTTTAAAATTGTTTTTAGACCTTGAAAGTTTTTTAATTAAATGTCTAACCATTCCATATATATATTATATATATATATATATTATATTTATTTATTTTAGTGGGTGTACATGGGCACAGATCTACACATAGTTTTAATTGGAATGTTTTTCTAACACACTTCTGATTGATGCTATCTGTGAGAATTTTTTCTTTAAGGATCATCAGGATGTCAAAATAGGGTATGTATGAAAGTAACCATTGGTTTTAGAATGTTAATCTAATAATCTAACATGGAAACAAAATTTGTAACACCACACTATAAGGTTAAAAAGAAAATAGTATAATAAAGGAAATACAAATGCTTTGGCATGGTTTTTTACAATCAACAATGGTTAATTTTGATATGTAGTTGTGAACAACTTCAAAACACTTAAGTTTAAAACTCTTGCAAGCACTTTTAATTGATTAGGAATGAAATCTAGATGCACAAAATGATTGGACTGTGAACAGTAATACAACTATATCTAAGAACAATTAACTTTTGCTGGCCAAAAAAGAAACGTATGATTGCATGAAAATGTGTATAAAACATCTATAGAGTATTCTTGTCAAATATAAATGAAATTAACTTTATTATAGAAATCATTCTGAGGATTTCTAGGGAAGACAAATACTTACATTTTGACATAAAACAAATTGGATTATATCGAAGACACACTCTACCTTTTAGCTATCAACTTTTTTCTTCCTTGAATTTATATCTTACCCTTTTTTGCACATAAACTTTATCCGTTAACAACCTTTGGAAAACCAACAGATATTTCTTACATAAATCTAGTGCATGTTGTTCCAGGTTTAATTATATGCAAAGGAATGATACAAACTTGGAACATCAGTCCATAAACTATGAACAGATGGGTAGAAGTATTCGATATATCTTGATAAAACTCTTAAATTCGTGGCAAATCTTGTTGATCATGGTTTCCTTTTTTTTTTTTTCTTTAAACAACTTCATGACCAACACAGATCAAACATCCATCCAGTCTACGTTGTTCTTTTTTTTTTTCATTATAACATACAAATGCCCATTTACAAATAATACACCAAAATGAATAAAAGTTTGGATACCAAAATGAAGATTTGTTCCAACTGATATTGTGCCTTCCATATGCAAAGGTCCTTGTTTCAAGTCCATTCCCCAGAAGTCCAAATACAGGACACAGTTGCAGAATGAAGTGCTTCTAACAGACATTTTTCTTTCTTTCCTGAACATCCAGCTGTTGTGTCCACATAGTCAGTGACTGACTGAATTAACACAATTTCCTTTTTTTTTTTTTTCTTTTTTTTACTGTAACCTTGGCCAATATTGAGACATATCAGGTTCACTTCCAGGAACTTGAACTGGAACTGACACCCCAGGGGAAATGAGTCCTAGAAATGGATGAAAGAAATAGACACTGTAGATATTCTTAAGACATAGCATGCAGTCTCAAAGCATGTATCCAACATCCCAGCTTTTCTTGTGGCTACACTACGGCTGGTTTTCGTTTGGTTTGGTTTGGTTTGGTTTGGTTTTGGTTTTGGTTTTTTCTAGCCTGGCCCAAGGCATTGAAGGGACCCAACAGATCCCTGGAGGCTACTGAAAATAAAAAAAGGAAATGCACAGTGTCCTGCTGTTTTAGAGGGCCTGTGGTACAGCAGAGAGACACCAGAGGGAGCAAGAGATTGTAACTCCTAAACAAAGAGAACAACAAATCCTTCTAAGTATGAATCTAAACACACAAATTTAGAGAAGACATAACCGCAGAAAAGATTTGAGAGGCCCCCATAATCTCTTACTGGGCTGATTGCTTAAAGTCTCTTCCTGTGCAAAAGTCTGGGCTATTTTTTCAAATGTGTTGATATCAATACAAAGTTACAAGGAACATGAAGAAACAGGGGAGAATGGCCCAATCAAAGGAACAAAATAAATCTCCATAAACTCTAAAAAAGTGAAGATAAGTCTGACCAAAAAAATGTCCAGAATAACCATCATAAACATAACAAGCTTGGGGGGGGAAGAATCCCTGAATAAAATGAGAATTTCAACCAAGAAACAGAAAATGTAAAAAAAAAAAAAAAGAACCAAACAAATTTTGGTGCTAAAAATACAAAAGCTCTTATAATTTCCTTTTGGAACATTCCCCCAAAGGCCCATGTACTAAATGTTTGGTCTCCCATGCAGCAGTGTTCAGAGTGGGACTTCTTGGAAATGATTAAATCATGAGGGCTCTGATCTCATCAATGGATTAATCCATTGATGGATTAAAAATTTGATGGCATTATTGAGAGGTGATAGAAACTATTGAAGGTGGAACCTAGTTACAGGAAATATACTGGAAGGGCATATACTATACTGTCCCTGGTCTCTTCCCATTCTCTTCTCCTCTCTCCTCCACTCCCTTTCCTTACCAGCTGCCATAAGGTACAAAGTTTTGCTTTGTCATATCTTCTGCCATAATGGACTACCTCACCACAGACCCAAAAGAATGGAAGTCAGCCAAGCATGAACTGAAACCTCTGGAATCATAAGCTGATTTTTCAGGTGTTTTGTCACAGAGATGAAATGCTAACTACCACAAGAACTAAGTTGAAAGGGGAGGTTCAATAGCAGACTTGATCAAACAAAGGAAAGATTTAGTAAACTTGAAAACATGTCATTTGAAATTATCCAGAGGAGCAAACAGAAAAAAGAAAGAGTAAAATAAAGCAAATTAAAGTAAATTAAAGAGTAAATTCTGGGACACCATTAACCTGACCAATATACACATCAAGGGAGTTTATGAAAGAGAAGAGAAATAAGCAAAAATTATTTCAATAAGTTAATGGGCATAATTCTTCACAAATCCAGGTTAAGAAATAACCATTTAGATTCAAGAAACATGCTGGATCCAAATAAGATGGATCAAAAAGTTCACACTAAGACACAATATGATCAAATTGTCTGAATTAAAAGACATGGAGAATTTTGAAAGCAGCAAGAGAAACATAAATCATCACAGATAGGGACCTTTTTTGACACTATCAGATTTCTCAACAGAAACCTTGGAGAACAAAGAGAGTAGGATGATACATGTCAAGCGCTAGGGAAAGAGGGGGACGGGAGAAACTCCCAACAAAGAATAGTGTATCTGGCAAACTGTCTTTCAAAAAGAAAAAAAAAAAGGAAGAAGAGATACTTCCCAAATTAAAAAAAGCTGAGGTAGTTTGTCACCACACCACTAGCCCTACCTTCTAAGAAGTCCTTCAAGTTGAAGTGAAATGACACTAAACAACATCACAAAAATATTTTAATGAAAACAATATAGAATGATATAATTTGTGACATTAGTAACAAAGTATTGGCAGGGAAAAAATTGCAGAATTGTATACAACTGGTATTAAGTTGTTATCACCTAAAAATATATCATTATAACTATGAAATGTTCTAGGTAAGCCCCTGGTAACCACAAAAAGAATACCTATGGAACATACAAAATAAAACAAGAAAGGAATCAAAGCATGTCACTACAAAAAAAATCTATAAAATACAGAAACCAGTAAGAGAGGAAACACAAACTATAAAACAGACAAAAAATGGCAACAATAACTTCTTCCCTATTTTACTTATAATTATTTTAAATGGAGTAAAGTGCCCAGTGAAAAGATGCAGAATGACTGAATGAATTTAAAAGTAAAATCCAAGTTAATAATCTTTAAAGAGTTTACTTTAGATTTAAGGACACAAATGATCAAATTACATTTTATTTATATACAAATATGCCACAATGAAACCTATCATTCCATATAAATAATATGCACCAATTGTTATTTAAGGATACATAGGAAATACATAGGAAATAAAAGGGAGGGGATTTGAAAGACATTCCTTACAAGTAGTAACTAACAGAACAAGAGTAGCCATATTATATGAGACAAAACAAACTTTACATCAAAAATTGTCACAAAAGACAAGAGCATTATAAAAGGATTAATTCAACAGGAAGATATAATTGTAAATGTTTGTACCCAACATTAGAGCATCATACTTTATGAAATATTAACAAAGCTGAACGATTTAGATAGTGACACAATAATAATAGATTTCAGTAACAACCCATTTGATAGTTTGTAGAATACCCAAACAGAAGATCAGTAGGGAAACGGGATTTGAACAACTCTGTAGGCCAAATGAATCTAACAGACATACAGAACATTCCACCCCACAGCAGCAGAATACACATTCTTCTCAAGTGTACATGGAACATTTTTCAGGTTAAGTCACGTTAGGTAATAAAACAAGTCCTAATAAATTTAAGACTGAAACCATACCAAGTAATTTTTCTGATGCCAGTGGAATACAACTATAAGTCGATAGCAGAAGGAAAACTCAAAATTTACAAATATGTAAGAATCAGGCAATTCTCTCTTCTCTCTCTCTCTCTCTCTCTCTCTTTCCCTCTCTCTCTCTCTCTCTCTCTCTCTCTCTCTCTCTCTCTCTCTTCCCCTCTCTGTCTCTCCCCGCCTCCGTCCCTCCCTCCTTTCTTTCAGTACTGGATTTTGAACCCAGGGGCACTTTACCACTGAGCTACATTCCCAGCCCCTATTTTTAATTTTTGTTTTGAAACAGAATTTCACTAAGTTTCCCAGATGGGCCTTGAACTTGTAATCCTCCCGTCTCAACCTTCTGCATCACTGGAATTACAGGCATGCTCTACCATACTCAGCAACAATACATTGTTTAGCAACCAATATATCAAACAAGAAATCAAAAGAGATATTATAAAATATCTTGAGACAAAACAAAACCACAACATATCAAAACTTAGGGACACAACACATACATTATAAAAGAAGAAAAATCTCAAATTCATGAGCTGATTCTACACCTCAGGGAACTACAAAAAGAAGAACAAGCCCATGGTTAGTAGTTAGAGGGAAATAATATAAAAATTAGAGCAGAAGTAAATTAAATAGAGACTAGAAAACATAAACAAAACTGAGTTGACTTTTTGGAAAAAAAAATGACAACCTTTAGTAAGAAAAAGAAAAGAGAGAATACTCACATAAATAGAATTAGAAATGAAAGAGGAGATATTACAATTGAGGTTACAGAGTTTTTTTTACAAATAAAGACTAAAAGAGACCATCAAATTGAAAAAAAAGAAGTGAATAAATTCCTAAAAATTTAACCTACCAAGATTGAATCATGAAGACATTAAAAATCTGAACAGAACTAGTAAGTTTATTCAAAAACCTTCCAACAAAGAAAATCCCAGGACCAGATGGCTCCACTGGTGAATTCTACCAAACATTTAAAAAGAATTAATGCCAGTTCTTGTCAAACTCTTCCAAAAATTGAAAAGGAGGGAACACTTCCAAATTCATTTTATGAGGGCCAGCATTACTTATATCAAAGCCAGAAAAAGAAACGACAAGAAAAAAAAATCAGAAGCCACTATCTGATAAATACAGATAGAAAACTCCTAATCAAAAAACAAGACAAATTGAATTCAGTAACACAATAAAAGACGTATACACTATGACCTAGTGAAATTTATTCCTGGGATGCAAGGATGGTTCAACATACAAAAATCAATGTGATATACCACATTAGCAGATCAAAGAATAAAAATCATAAGTTTATCTCAGTAGATACAAAAAAAATTATTTGACAAAAGTTAATACATTTTCATGATAAAAAATAAGAACAGGCTGTTTTTTACATCAACATAAAAAATACAATATTTGAAAAGCCCACAGCTAACATACTCAATGGTAAAAAAAAAACAATCTTTCCTGTAAGATCAGGAACAAGACAAAGATTCCCTCTCTTGCTTGTTTTGTTCAGGTTAGTGCTGGAAACCCTACTCAGAGCAACTAAGCAAGAAAATCATCCACATTAGAAAGGAGGTAGTAAGGGCTGTGGTTGTGGCTCAGTGAAGAGGGCTTGCCTAGCATGTGTGAGGCTCTGAGTTTGATTCTCAGCATTACGTATAATAAATGAATAAAATAAAGGTCTATCAACATCTAAAAAATATTTTTAAAAAAAGAAAGGAGGTAGTAAATCTCTTTGAAATGACATGATATTACATGTAGAAAACCCTAAAACTTACACACACACACACACACACACACCACACACAGAACTATCAAGTGTGCATCATTGTAGCAAGATTTTTTAAAAAGACAACATACAAAAATTAGTTGCATTTCTGTACACTACCCCTAAATAATCAAGAAGAAAATTTAGAAAGCAATTTTATTTATAAGGCACCAAAATTAATTAAATACTTAAGAATAAACTTTAACCAAGGAAGCAAAATACTTATTTACTTGAAAACTACAAAACACTGCTAAAAGGAAAATAGACACAAATAAATGGAAAGAAATTTCATGTTCAGAGATTTAAAAATTTAGTATTGTTTAAAATACTCAGTAATTTACAGACTCAGTGAAGTCCCCATCAAAATTACAGTGGCATTTTTTTTACATAAATAGAAAAATAATTCTAAAACTCATGTTAGGGTCTAAAGGACCCCAAATAGACAATCATGAGAAAGAAGAGTGGATGGGAGCCTCAAATATCCCAATTTCAAAATATATTACAAAGCTGCAGTAATTAAAACTATATGGTACCAGCATAAAAACATATAAATTAATGGAACAAAAAAGCCCAGAAATAAACCCAAATGTGTATGATCAAATGATCCTTGACATAGGTGCCAAGAATATACAATAAGGAAAAGATAGTCTCTTGACTAAAACCGAAAGAAACTAGATATCCATATGCAGAAAACTGATATTAGCCCTTTATCTAATACCATACACAAAAATCAGACTGAAAACCTTAGGCACAAAAAAGGAAATAATAGAGTGAAAAGGCAGTCTACAGAATGGGGGAAAATATTTGCAAACCATATATCTGAAAAAGGATTAATATCTATAAAATATACAGAACTCCTAAAACTAAACAGCAAAAAGACAACCTATTTCAAAATGGGCAGGGGGTGGAATTTGTAACTTAGTGGTAGAATACTTGGCTAGCATTTGCAACACTAAATATTTTGTTTGTTTTGTTCTGTTTATATTTTATAACTATTTTATTTATTTTTTTGTGATGCTGAGGGTCAAACCCAGTGCTTCATACATGCTAGGCAAGTGCTGTACCCCCGAGCCATAACTCCAGCCCTGCAACACTAAACAGTTCTTAATGCTTAGCACTACAAAAAGAGTAAAGAAAGATAAAAGACAAAAAAAAAAAAAAAAAAAAAAAAACTTGAATAGACATTTATCCAAAGAAGACATAAAAATATCCAACAGGTTATGAAAAGAGGTTCCAAATCCGAAATCATTAGGGAAATGCAAACCAAAACCACAATGAGATATCATCTCATATCTGTTAGGATGGATATTGTCAAAATAATGGAAAATAACAATTGCTGACAAGGACATGGAGAAATTGGAACCTTCATACATTATTGGGGTAATGTAAAATGAATGTGAAATGTTCAGCCACTGTGGAAAATAGTATGGCAGTACCTCAAATATTAATGGAGCTTTCATATGATCTAACAATCCCACTTCTAAGAGTATATTTCCAAAATAAAAGAATTGAAAATAAGATCTCAAAGAGATTCTTGCACTACCACGTTCGTTGCAGCATTATTCGTGATAACCAAGAGATACAAGCAACCTGAATGTCCACCACAAGATGAATGACTAAAGAAATATATTGTAGACATACATAGGAATATTATTTAGCCTTTTAAAAGAAGGAAAACCTACCATATGCTACAACTTGGATGAACCTTGAGGATATCATGCTAGATGAAACATGTAGCCACAGAAACAATATTGCATGATTCTGCTTGTATAAATGTCAAAAATAGACTCATTAGTGCAAAAAGTAAATGATTTTTGCCAGGAACTGAGAGGAGGGAAAATGATAAACTGCTGTTCGATAAGTAGAGTTTTGAGTCATGAAAATTTAAAAAAAAAAAAACTTCTAGAGATTTGTGTACAACATTGTTCTTATAATTAACAATACTGTACACTTAAAATTAATTAAGGTCAATCTCATAGTATGTGCTTTACCAAAATTTTCTGAAGAGCCTAATTGTTTTGATCTTATATGCCAACATCTTCATAACAAATGGAGAATGTTGGGATGAGACAAAGTTTGTACTGAAAAAGGCAACACCAATAAAAGTATAATGAGATAATTAAAATTCTCTAGGTCTAATGATTTATGAAAATATGCATTACTATACTACATTGAAATGCAACTTTCACTAAGTCTGCTTATATGTTTATTTTCAAAAATGTGAAATTGCTATTTATTGTGGATATCACAGGAATTTTTTTCCCTCCACCATGGATCTATTTTATAGCACTTTATTTATAATTTGTCCTATTTTAGGGGTATTTTCAGGTTTGCTTTTACCATCCGTGGTAGGACACATTATAGATTTTGTTTTCTAAGCACACGCAGTATGTTCACAATACTTCTTCCAATCTTGTTAATGTTTCAAGGTTATAAATGGTGGAAAACTATTAAAGCAGATCTAGTATTATTTACATTTAACATTTTTAATTTTAGTACTAATGATTAATCTTACAGAATCTCTTATTAAAGTTTATGTTATATTACCACTATTTTAAAATTATGAAACCTATATGAGTTTTTAAAGAACAAGTTTAAATTTCAATAAATAACAATATTCAAATACCACATTTACAATAACATCTCAGGTTATATTTATCACATGCTATACCCACTCCTCTGTCTACACAAATAAGTACATACTTGCCAGTCTGCAAGCAAATCCACAATTTATAGTAGTATCAACCTTTCCATTTAGCTCATACATACAGAATGTATTTATCTGAACATTTACTCAGAGTTCTTGTTGCTTAATCATTATTACCTCCACCCCAAATCTGAAAATGAAAATAAAAATTTTTTCTTTCCTAATTCATTGACATGATTTACTCTAAACCTTTAAAACAGCAAAAGTGATTGCCAAAAGAGGCTTTAAGAAAGTCAGCGTTATACCCAGGAGCTATACAGTTAAAAAAAATTTATGTAGTCAGCTTTCTAAAATTTGTACTTGAATTATCTGATTTGGCAAATCTCTGGCCTAAAATTCACCAAATAATTTCCAGAACTGCAATTCATTTTTATTTGTGAGACCTGACTGTTACTGGAAAAAAAGGGTCTTTTTCCCTTCTCAAGTTTTCCAGTAATGCTTCCATGTACCATTAAACTGTTGGCACATTTTAGGTCCCAGAGGATAGATTTCCTTTGGCATCCTAAGGAATTTTGATATATTTAAGAAGGTGAGAAGTACACATTGGCATCATTAAACAACATAAGTCTAAACCCAATTGACTTTTACATGCCAAAGATGTGAAATGTGCCAACTGTTTAATAGTACACAATAACTGTTTCACTGCATAAGTTGATTTCAGTAAAATGATTTTGTATATCCTTTGTCCTAAATCATTTAGACACATTTAGTGTTATGATGCCTTAATAACAGAGGCAGGTTATCCATAACCAGATACAAATAATACTGAAATGTTAGTCATACTAGAATTGAATAGAATATGAGAGAATTGGTTTGGTTGAAGATGTCTCTTAAATAGCTTCTATACTGCCAGCAAATCTGAAATAGGAAAATAGAGTTGAAGTTAATGATTACAGGTACTCTCTTATTTGTACTTTAGTAAATTGGTGAAACATATTTTATTTCAGATTTTAAAATACATATGCTGTTCTTTTTAACCAAACCAACTGTTTGTGTTTGAGAGGTGGGTGCAAGGGTTGGGGGTACTCTGCAAGCCCTGGTTGAACAGATGAGCTTAGAAAGAGAAAGAAAATATGATTTTCTCCTCTAAGGAGCTTGCAGTCAAACAGGGAAGACATGGAGAGAGACAGGACAAATGCTAACTCTAATGCAAGCAGACAATTCTTGTAGTTTTAATGTAGGTAGAAAATAAAAGTTAGTATGACATAAGAAAGTAATGGAACTGAGGAAGAAGGTATTAGGAAAGATAGTTTGAGAGTTTCATGTAAATAAGTAGTTTAAAGAGTTTTCAAGAATGATCCCATCATGGGGGAAGCAGAAGAACAGAAGTAAGCAATAGACTCAGAAATGTGGACAGGGGAAATGGGGGCAATAGGTTTAAATTTATATTTGAAAAGGTAAATTTCTCTGTTATGAAATTGAGGGAATAGGACTAGATGGAATTTTATAAAATATACATAATATATTTTTTATACTCATTTTCATAAAAATCATATGGATAACCTAGAGTCATCACAAGATGATAGGCAGTCATCCTCCTGACAGCTACAACTGAGGTACATTGAGAGGTAACATACCATTCTTGAGAGATGTGACATCACTAGTAAGTTAACATGGTCAGAGAAAAGCAGCAGTTGTTTTAAACAGGATCCCAAATAACATGTCACAAGGACTGATGCTCTAAATTAAACTGCTCTTTGCAGTATGACCCAGAGTGTATAACAATAGCAATTCCCTTATTCAGTGATGATTAGTGATTTTTGCAAGTGACCTCAGAACCAGGTAATGATTTTGCAGGTAACCTCAGAACTAGCTAATGAAAAGTAAAGTTGAAAGATAAGTTAGTTTCAAGTCATGAAAACCTGTTTAATATTTGGCACCAAATACCTTTTCTATAAGACAAAAGCATATGAAACCATAAAAACTAATACTTAAAATTACATTTGGACTACATCCATAAAAGAGCTTTCTTACAATATGTAAAACAGGATATTTTACAATTGTAGATTACAATTCCTTTTAAAGATAAGCAGTTGAATATAATTGTAGACCATTTCTCCAATTGTTTTCTTTTTCTGTGATAGAAGATTCTATCATAGATTCCCTCACTGTAGTAGTTAATGTTGTTAACTCTTCCTCTTATGTGTCTAAATAAGTTCTCCACAGCAGAATAAACCAAGATCTTATAGAATAGATTTCTGATTGATATTTACTTTAATAAACCTTGAACTATGAATATTATCAGTGTCTTTTTTTACATATCTTGTTATCCTATCCTTTGTGACCTTACAACATAATAGAACAGAAAATGGAGTAGATATGAGACAGTCATACATAATGAAGTGTAAAATTGTGTAGAGTAGGTAATGATTACAGCTCAGCAAGAAAAGGTCAATTAGATCTAGAATAAGGAGGGTGCTGGGACCTGGCCAAAGTTCAAAGTGTGATAAAGCCTTATGATAAGGCCATTGAAAGAGGAAGTTCTTCTTGACAGAGAAAACACAAAAGGTGGTATAAATGCTGGCAGCATACATGGAAACAGTTAGGAACCAGCCTGATTGCAGAAAGTTTGTATTGGGGAAGATGACTGAGATGGGGATGATTTGTAGAGTGCCTTGAAAGCTAGAGAGAATATGAAGAACCATTGTGCATTTTGGGCAATATTCTAAAAGAAGCATTTAACAAATATATGTATAGAAGAATAGAACGTGTTGGTGAGAGCAGAGTCAGGAATGCTGTTCGTTTACATCTAAGGTAATAAAAATATCAAAAATTCTAGTAAAAATGAAGAAGGGACACATAAAAGTCCTTTCCTCCAGGCGTGGTGGTATATGCTGCTAATCCCAGCATCTTAGGAGGCTGAGACAGGAGGTTTGCTAGTTCAAAGCCAGCCTTAGCACCTTAGCAAGGCCCTAAGCAACTTAGTAAGACCCTGTTTCTAAATATTTTTTAAAAGGTTAGGGATGTGGCTCAGTGTTTAAGCACCCCTGGGTTCAATCTCTGGTACCCACCCCCTGCCAAAAACAAAACAAAACAAATCAAAAAAACCCCTTCCAATAAATCAATAGCAAAACAGACAGATTCAGTTACAGAGAATGAAGAAAAATAAGATAAAAATGGAGCTGTTGATTTGAGAGTGTAACTCAAAGGTAGAGCACTTGCCTACTTATGTGCAAGGGTTTGATCCCTAGTACCCAAAAGAGAAAGGGAGGGAGGGAGGGAGGGAGGAGGGAAGGAAGGAAAACCAACTTATATATGGCCTTGTATAGTCACATTGACTTTATTAAGAGATTCTTCCTCCAGCAACTTGGACCTAAATCTTTTATACATGTCCACACAACTATTATTCCAAATTACTTCCTGTCAACAATTTCTAATTCTAACAAATGATCTTTTAAACATCCATTATTTAACTTCTATTTATACTCTATCATTGGAAATTGGAGGATTTTCCATGTATTTAAACTCTCTTTGGAGTGTAGGTTAAAAAGAAGTAAAGAATTATGAGTGAGGAAGGGGAGAGAGAAATGTTCAAAAAACTAAATGCATAAATGTAACCACATAGTATTCCTAAACCCTAGAAAACAAAACTAAATAAATGTCTTTATTGTACTCGTTAGGGCCATTTAAGTTGCAGGATTCCATCAGCTTCTTTAAGTGTTGATGATTTTTTAACATTGGTGGAAGTACCCTCCTGGCAGCAGTTTTTGGTTGGTAGTTTATTTTTCTGGCTTTATTGCTGGATTGAAGGAAGGGAGTAGAGAGTAGTGATGGAAATCGGCCTCAATGTGGGTAGAACAGGCTTTTAAGGGTTGCAGTAGGGCTTTTTCCTAGACTCTGGAGGAATTTTCTGGGGTTTTTCAGAACACCAGAGCCTCCAGAAAAAGCAGCCACTTTCTTTCTAGTACTTTCTCACTCAAAGGCATTTTTTTCTCCCTGTCACAGGGGTCTTTCTATCAGGCACCTGGGATGCAGAGGGTGGTGCAGAGACTTGATTGTCTTGCCCAGAGGTATAGTCAGATCCAGAGAATGTACGTTCTACCCTTGTCCTGTTGCTCAGTTCACTTTCCAGGTTTTCTACCATAAAAGGTGTTGTGTTATGGGTTTTTGGTTTTGTCTTACATTTTCTGCTTTCTATCCAATTCCTTGAGTCCAGAAATAATAAGAAATATGTAATTTCTGATTCTCCTTCCCAGCAGAATATCTTCCTGATGTCATGTTTCTTACAGGTCTCATTTAATTTCTTTTTGTGGGTGAATTCTTTTGTCTTGTATTTCCCGTTATTTCCCTAACATTTTAGCTCCAGCACACACTTAGTTCCCTGTATTTATGATTCACCCTTCTGTCCCCCATTTTTAGGCAGACACACATTTAACTGAAATATGCAGAAAGAATATACCTTTTCTGGCTGGGGTTGTGGCTCAGGTGTAGAGTGCTTGCCTAGCATGCCTGAGGCTCTGGGTTTAATACTCAGCACCACATAAAAATAAAATAAAGAATATACCTTTCTTAAAGATCTCCATATGAAAGAATTGTTCAGCCTCTATACTTAATATCACAGTCATATCTTAATATAAAACTGTACAGAATTTTAAAAAAGGTTGAAAGAACCTAGGAAATTACACAAACCTAAACTTCTATCTTACATGGAGAAGATTAAGTCTTAGGTACAAGAGTTTGATGATTTTCTAACTTAAAAGTCATTGGAAATTGACTTTTGCCACTTATTTGTAAAGGTCTGTAGCCAAGAACAAAGCCTAAAATCCTTGTAAGTGTTAATTTATTTCAAGTGTCAAATTTCTACAGTATGGTCCAACACTCTTCCAAGTTATCAATTTCAAATAATATGTACAGTACCTTTCCAACCCTGTGTCCTCTATGAGCTCTCCTTTTTGGGAAAATCTGGGAGGAGAGGGAAGGAAACCAAAACTTTAATGACGGGAAGAAAAGGCAGGAAACATAGTTTCCATTGATATTTTTGCAGTGTGCAATGCGGAGCCATTATCCCTGTCAGAAAGGCTGAACTTGGAAGAAGAGGAGAAAGACAGCATACCAGAGTTTGGCATTGAATAGACACTCAGTAACTACTTAGGGTTGGGAGGGTGGGTGTTTGTTGCTTTTGCAGTACTGGGGATTGCCAGCCTGGACAAGTTAGCAAGAACCTGTCTCAAAATAAAATTAAAAGGGTCTTGAGATCCTTTCCAAAGAAAAATGAGGAGCAAATGGGCAAATGCATATGTATAAATTCACAGAAGAGGAAACATAAAAAATTGATTATTATTGGTTGGGAAAATGCAGCACTAAAATAACTATCATGTGATACCCACCAAAATTTATGAAGTCTAGAAGTTAGTAAATTAAGAGAAGTTGGAGAAGCATGAATTTTCTTTCATTTTTTGTTCTTTGTAGATATACATGACAGTAGAGTGTATTTTGACATATTAAACATACATGGAACATAACATTCTAATTACGATCCCATTCTTGTGGTTGTACATGATGTGCATTTCACTGTTGTGAATTCATATGTGAACATAGGAAAGTTATGTCCAATCTCTACTGTCTTTCCTCTTCTTGTCCTCCCTCCCTTCCCTTCATTTCTCTTTGTCTAATCCACTCAACTTCTGTTCTTCCCTCCCCCCTTATTGTGGGATAGTATCTGCATAAGAACAGAACTCTCTGCATCAGAGAGAAGATTCAGCCTTTGGGTTTTGGGAATTGGCTTGTTTCACTTAGCATGATAGTCTCAGATTCATCCATTTATCGACAGAAGTCATAAAGTCATTCTTTTTTATAGCTGAGTGATTTTCCATTGTGTATATATACCACATTTTCTTATCCATTCTCCGTTGAACAGCCCCTAAGTTGGTTCCATAGCTTAGCTATTGTGAATTGAGCTGCTATAAACATTGATGTGGCTGTGTCACTGTACTATGCTGATTTTAAGTCTTTTGGTTATACACTGAGCAGTGGAATAGCTGGATCAAATAGTGTTGCATCCCAAGTTTTTTGAGGTATCTCCATAATGCTTTCCAGAGTGGTTGCACCAATTTGCAGTCCTACCAGCAATGTTTGAGTGAACCTTTTCACCCACATCCTTGCTAACATTTATCATGACTTGTATTCTTGATAATTGCCATTCTGACTGGAATGAGATGGAATCTCAATATAGTTTTAACTTGCATTTCTCTAATTGCTAAAGAAGCTGAACATTTTCTCATATATTTATCAGTCATATTTCTTCTTTTGTGGAGTGCCTGTTCAGTTCCTTTGCCCATTTATTGATTGTGTTATTTGGGTTTTAGGGGGTTACATTTTCTGAGTTCTTTTTATTTCCTGGAGGTGAATGCTCTACCTGAGGTGCAGGTGGCAAAGATTTTCTCCCATTGTGTAAGCTCTCTCTTCATATTCTTTATTGTTTCCTTTGTTGTGAAGAAGCTCTTTAGTTTGATACTATCCCATTTATTGATTCTTGATTTTACTTCTTACACTTTAAGAGTCTTCTTGAGGAAGTCATTGCCTAAACCAACATGGTGGAAAGTTGGACTTACATTTTCTTCTGGTAGGCACAGGGTCTTTGGTCTAATACCAAGGTCTTTGATCCACTTTGAGTTGAGTTTGTGCAGGGTGAGAGATAGGGGTTCATTTTCATTCTGCTACGTATGAATTTCCAGTGAGAAACAGGAATTTTCATACAATACCAATAGGAATATAAGTTGCTACAACTACTTCTGAGAAAAATTGGCAATATCTTACAAAATTGATACCATGCCTTTCCTTTGACCTAGAAATTCCACTTGCAGATTCACATTCTAGAAAAGCTCCAGTATTACACAAGAAAAATTAAGGAATGTTGAATACAGCATTTCTTGAAGGACAGAAAATTTGAAAACAATATTAACACCCATAAACAATAGAACAGATAAAATAATTTGTATATTCACAAAGTGGAACATTCCTGCAGAGCAGTATAAAATAAAGGAGCCAGAACTACATGAATCAACATGATAATTCTCCAGATCATAATTTTGTGTGATATAAACAAGTTGGAAAATGATACATACATTTCATTTACACAAACCTTAAGAACATGAAGTAATATTACATATTATTTATATATACAGTAGTCCCCAATTTACCCATCAGGCTGTGTTCCAAGACCCATTAAATACCTAAAGCCACAGATAGCACCAAACCCTATGATGTAATTAATGCCTTTTCCATCTTAACTAAGCATTTATCACACTTTGTGGCCGTAACTTTTGCAGTGTGAGGCACAACAGCAAAACTAGCATGACTTTCTTTTTCTTTATTCACAATTTCATGGGTAGATTTGTTCATTATTATACATTTTAGCAACCTCAGCATTTAATTTTTTTTTTTCCCTTAAGTCAAGAACTTTCATCTTTTCACTTAGGAAGCACTTTACTACTTCTTTTTGTCATATCCAATTGCCAGCATCATTTCTCTTGTGCTTCGGGTCATTATTAAATAAAACAAGAGTTTCTTAAACATGAGCACTATAATACTGCAACAGTTGGTCTGATAATCAAGACAACTACTAAATGACTATTGGGTGGGTCATGGTACAGCATGCATATATGGGGCTAAGGGATGATTTGTGTCCAGGGTAAAATAGAGTAGTATGGTATGAGATTTCTTCACCCTACTCAGAACAGCATACAATTTAAAACTCATGAGTTTTAAATCTGCCATTTTTCATTTAGTATTTTCCAACTACTGTTGACTGTAAATAACTGAAACTATGGAAGTAAAAACCATGGGTAAGGGGATTATTTATACATATATTTAGTAAAGTTCATAAGAAAACAAAGGTCAAATATGTTTTATTCTTACCCCTGCAGGGTTATGGATTAGTGGAGAAGAATGCACAGGGATCTTCACCACTGTTCATTATGAAGCAAGTGTGGCCAGATGTTCGAATATGATCAATTTTAGGGGTGAATACATGGGTGTTGCATTTAATATTTTATTTTCTGAGTTTTCTGTATGTTAAACATATTCCTGTATAAATGCACAATCTAGCCAAATCTAGCCATTTCTCACCTCTTCTGCTGCTACGATTATAACCCTAATCTTCATTATAGTTTGCTTTCATTCATCTCAAACAAGGGAGTGCTTGCTTAGCATACATGAGACCCTGGGTTCAATCCCCAAAAACCAACCCCCCAATAAAAAAGAAAACTCTCAGAAGAGCTCTGCAGTAGCCTCCTCGTTTGTCTGTCTACCCACATTTTGTTTGCTATACTCTTTGACTATAATCTGTTATTACAAAGCAAATCAGATTATCATACTCTCCTGCTCAAAATACTGCTTCCCATCAAAATTAAGATTCACACTCTTTCCTGGGACTTACAAACATCCCACCCACTCTCTGAACTCATTTCCTGTCACTTTCCCCCAGCCCACAGAGCTGCAATTGTCCTTGTGTTCCTGCATTCTTTCATCAGCAGTTTGCACTGCTCCACCCTATGCATAGAAAACCATTCTAGGTTGTTTGCATCGCTCCCTCCCCCACTTCGTTTAAGTCTCTGTTTGAAAGACTCCTCAAATAGGATGACTCCTCAAACAGGCTTCCATCACCAAACTATCCTTTAAAAACCCTCTTCAGGATAATAACAGAAGAACAAGCCTAGCTACTTCCAGCCTCTCTGGCTTCCTGTCTGGCAGTGTGATCTCTCCCTCTTGCAGATACTCCCAACATTGTGATGTCATCCTTAGGCTTTCACCAGGCCGATCTGATGTCAGCACTATACCTTAGAGTATCTATAACTGTGATCTAAAAAACTCTTTCTTTATTAAGTTAAAATTTTTTAACTTAATAAAGAATGTATATATGCATATTATATGCATATATATGTATGTATGTATGTATCCATATATTTCCTCTTCCAGGCCTAAGCAATAACACTTCTATAACAACGACATTCTTAGTGCCAGATCTTGGCTTCTATGTACTGTTTCCAGTAAAGAAGACCAGGTCTTCTAGGAGAAGTACTTGATTGCTTGATTCCAGAGATGGAGAAGGGAAAATAATCAAGTAAATTAATAAAAGTGGAAGGAAAGAGGAAATTTGAGAATCACCATCAGGCAACACCATTGTAATCAATGTTGCAGACAAGATCACTTGATGGATGTGAAAATTAATGAGCAAAAATTTGATAAGAAACAGGATTTGCATAGTTCAAGATATCTTGGCCAAGGTATTTGTCAATTACAAAGAGAAAGGTCATGATTTTCTTTGAAGAAACCTGATAGACACCAGCTTAACCACATAGTCAAGGTAGGCAGCATCAGCAATGGGACATAGGAGCATGGTTTGACGAACTGAGAAGTATACATTAGTTTTATGGTAATCTTGCCAAAAGTATGTAATTTCAATCATGAAAAAATTTCAGACAAGCTCGTATTAAGGAACATCCTACAAAATAACTGATCAGTGCTCTTCAGAAGTATCAAAGTCATTCATAAAAGACTAGGAAAGAGTCAGGTGCCTTGGTATACACCTGTAATCCCAGTGACTCAGGAGACTGAGGCAAGGGAATCTCAAGTTCGAGGCCAACCTCAGCAAGTTAATGAGACCCTCAGCAACTTAGCAAAAGCCTGCCTCAAAATAAAAAAATATAAAAGATTTGGGTATGTGGTAAAGCATTCCTGGGTTCAACTTCTGGTACCAAGGGGAAAAAGGCCAGGAAAAAATGAGGAATTGTTAAAAACAGATTATGGGGAAATAGTAACTAAATACCAATAAGATCTGAGAATAGGAAAAGGATATTTTGTTGCCTACAATAATATCTGGCACCTGGTGGGACTTTAATATTGAGTTGGTATGTCTGTCCTTCCATCCATCCAACTATCTATCCATCTATCTTTGTTAGATGCCTATTCTGTCCTCAGCAAGTCTTCCTCTCTTTTAACACCTGTTTCCTTGTGAACAGAGACTGGAAGAGAAATGATGCCAGCAACACAATAGCTACTTTTTTGTAGACCACGTATGAATTTCCTTTCATATCAAGGATAAGATTTTATTTTGAAGGAGTAAATATTGAAGGATATGCAAAAATTATTCAGGAAAACCACAAGTGATCACAGGTGGAAGTCACAGAGCTCCACACGTTCTTTGGAGAATGGGATCTCATTCTTTCTTGCCCAGATTGCTGCACAACCATCCTAACTGGACTCTCTGCTTCCAGTGTTCGCCCTCCCTCCTGACACAAGAATGACATCAGTATAGCCAGAGAAACATTTTCAGGGAAGATATCTGATCATTTCACTTCCCATGATTGAAAAGTTCATTGACTCACCACTGCCTTAAGAATGAAAACCTTACCTGTTCTGCACCTGCCTGCTTCTCCATTCTTTGCTTTGACTCTTTCCTTACACAAGCCATAATCTCCAACCATTGCAAACAACCCAGACTGTCACACCCCTTTTCAATTTTGCATTTGCTGTCATTTTCTACTTTGAGGACTCTAACTTTCTAACTCTAACTTACTTGCCTTTTAAATTAATCTGGAATAGAACCTCAGTCCTTTCCCCCCATGGTCCTTGCAGCAGTTTCTTGAGGACAAGGACTCATTGCATCTCCAGCTAGCTGTTGCCTCCTACAGAGTAGGTGCTCCATAAATGTTTGTTGAAAAAAACAGGAGAGAAAGAAAAAGGAAAGAAGAGAGATCTTACATAAGTATTAAGCAAATCAACTCTTCCCTAACTCTTCTCTTTCTATATTTCCATAATTTCAAGCTCTTGTATATTTATATAATTTATTTTTTATAATTTATTTATCTGAACTGCTCTCTGCTTGTCCATCTGTCATAGATGAAACTTAAATATCCATCAACTGAGGAATATTTAGAAAGCTGCCTACTGTGACATAAATAATTATTGAGGAAGACAGTACTAAAACAGATTAAGATCATGAATTCTTGTTTCATTCTGATATATCTAACCTCATCACCATCTTTCAGCTTGACAATACCAGTGTTTTGAAAAAAATTCTAGGGAAATCTAGAAAGATCCCCAAAAATTGTATTTTAAAACAATGTGGGCTGTCTTTGGCAACACCAAAAAATCAAACTCTGCTTTTCTGTGTATTTGATTTGTTTCCTTTTTAATACTAAGTAGTTTACTTAGTATTTATTTGCTATATGGAAAGACTTGGAAGGGATTAAATAAATAAAACCCTGGGTTTTAGGTCAATCTTAAGAAAAACAAATTTCTAAGAGAAAGTAGGAGAAGTGTAAAACTAGTGAAATGGGAAGGATCCAGTTACATTTTTACCTCTCTGAAATCTTTCCAAATCAGACCACAGAATTTTTTTTTTCACATCTACCATGCCAACCATGGTATTTTTAGTAACAGTAGTACAGAGCAGCAGCCTGTCGTTTGGGAGCTGACAAATAAGCATACTGCTCCTCTTACACACAATATGCTGCACATCTTTATCTCCACTCATCCTCACAGAAGCTCTTCAGCTTTCCATGTTCCTTTAAGGAGGTGACAAGGAGCACTGGTTAATAAGCTCTTGGGGTTATTCAGTATCCCTCTTCATTGCTCATTTTCTGAAGTTGAAAACACTCGTGCATGTGCACACATGCACACTCAACTTTTTCAGAGGTGAAGTACTTCCAAATGCCACTTGACTGTGATTAAAAGAATCCTGGCCTGATAGGACTCATTACACAAGATGACAGACCTGTTTGCTCAAATATTGGTTCTAAGAAAAAGAAACATCTTGCTTAAAAAAAAAAAAAAAAAGAAAAAAAGGCTCATAGAAGTAGAGACAACAGTTTATTATATTCTATGTTAACGTTTTCTAGATACTCCATTTTAAAAGAGAAACGTAGAAGAATTTTGATTGTAGTATATATATATATATATATATATATATATATATATATATATACTAGGATAAGTAGCTATCATTTCTTTGCCTTTAGAAATCAGAGTCTGTTTGACTTATTGCCTGGAGTTTCTAGTTTACAGATATCTCTTTTCCCTTCCCAGTCATTATAATTTTCTAAAGTATTTCAGGACAATATTAAATTTCTAAAACAATTTCTAAAATTGTTCAGAACAATTTTATATTTAATGTCATTGGCAAATTTTACATATTAAGGCCAAGTCAAACTATTGTTTTTTGTTATTTTACAATATAATTTTGAATGTCCTCTAACACAAAGTTATTCAACTCGATTTTCACCTTCTAATTTCAGAGGGTATCAGCAATTCCACTCCATGGTTGAGTTTCCTATCCCTAGGTAAATTCCTCAAAGATTTATTATAACATCCCAGCCTACAATTTAATTTTTGGATCATACTTCCATTCATTTGCTATTCTAGCAATGATATCTGTTGCATTGTATAGTAATACATTGAGGAGTTTTGAACAATTCTTGAAATTGTATAGAGAGACTTGTAGGGACTTAAAGTTTTAAAGTCCAAGTTTTTCTGGATGTTAATTGCATTGTATGATTCAACTAGATGAGACTACTATGACCACAGAAGTTATCAACCTAGAATGTCTACACTTTTGTATTTTTTTTTTTATCCAGCACAAGTTTTGTCAGGTAGTATTTGTCACAAGATATTATGCAAGACCTTACCTCTTGCTAATACATTTTAAATGAAATGATTAAGCTTTGATTTTCATTCTGTTGTTAATGTTATGATGACAAGGAAAGAAAACGTTTTAATAAAAAATAACACTTGAAGATATTAAATACAAGTTCTTGTCATATAACATATCTAGTTGTCAGTACTGAATATGAGCATGTGACTTACTTTCATCTATTATTCTTCCAATGAAGATTAACAAAATTGTTTAATATTTGTTTGTTTCAATGACTATGCTTAGAACCGATAATGTATTCTGGAGTCTATAAAATAACCAGCAAAAATACTTTTTTCCTGGTATACCCACCTTATGTATATGTATATATAAACTATATATATTGTTCGTGTGCCAGAAGCATTGTTTTTCATGTAATATACCATACTTTTTCCAGTGGTCTCTAATTACTAATCTGAGTAGTTTTTATTCATCAGTTTAAGTACTTGTAGCAAGTCATTGAAGATAGTGATAAACCTGATTGCCATTATTAAATCATGTGTCCTTTGTCCACCTTCCTTGGAATGAGCTATCTTATCACCTAAACTCCCAACAAACTACGTACCAACTTTCTGAGTGCTAGGGAAAAAGTATCTACCCTGTCTACATGGGCACTAGAAAAAAAATGAAGTTTCAACTGAATAATCTCTCATCAATTTGTTCTGCTTTTTCCAAATGACACAACTTTGAAAACACATGTCACCACTTTACATGTAACCTTGATATTCTAAGTCCAAAGGGGAGTATTCCTTTTTTCCTGTGAGATGCATGATCTTTTCAAGATGCCTCTATTCCTTGAAAGAGA